>NW_020230050.1:0-42500 GCF_003227715.2 Harpegnathos saltator | reverse complement strand
ATATGCTCGAGCCCTCTCGCGAAACTGAAACGGTTGCTGCGCACCGGCTGCGTCTCGCGCGGCGAGAAACTAGTCCGGGTTCCCGGAGAGCGCACGAGAGAGTGCGAGCCGACGACGCTCCGCGCTCGCGAACGAGCGGCACGTCCGCTTCGCGCAACGCGCGGAATAGCGGCTGCGTTATGACGCGTGAAATAACGCGGCAGCGGGATTATTCTCCCCGCGCGCACCGCCGGCCGCTGCGCGTTCTCGTTATCTCTCGTGCGATTATTTACCTTGGCCGCGGTTGGAAGCCCGCGGACGAGTACCGCGCCGTCGATATCCCATCTTCACGGCGGGCACGCGCGTGCACATCTCTCTCGCGCGCGGACACTCCTCGCGCGATTCTCCTCCTCTCTCGAGACGCGCGGCGGCTTTATCGCGAGACCGCAGCCGCGACTCGGCATCGCCTGTCGCTCCACGTCGCGAGCTTGCAGACGCACTGAGAGAAAAGTATATGATATTTGGGACTGTAATGATATAGTAACTAAATTATAGTCCGAAATATTTATCATACTTATAGTATCGGTAATAATTACGATGTAGGCATGCACTGATAGAGAAACATAATTGAATTAATAACTATAATCTCACTATATTTTATAGTTCATTTAGGCGTCAACCATATTTTTACAGTTGGTGGAACCTGCAAAGTATAGTATAGAAAAACACAAATATATAGTCAATGATTGTCTTAAATGATTGTTTAGTTACTTTTATCACACATATGCTAATTTCTTATTCACAAACATAGCGAAATTTAATATTCATATAATTACATCTGTCATCATTTAGCGAATATTCTGGTAATATTGACTGTATGAAAGAGTTACTTTACCTACCATTTTATATTTGTATCCATACAATAATTTTAGTTTAACTTACTAATTTTTATTAATTCTTAGTAAAAATATTATATGATTGGTTATACTATGCCTATATCGTAATTATTACCGATATTATGGCAATACTTACTATGAATATAATATTTCGGACTATAATTTAGTTACTATATCATTATAGTTCCAAATATCATATACTTTTCTCTCAGTGTAATATAACCAACAATATAATATTTTTTTTACTAAGAATTATAGTAAGTTAAACTAAACTAAAATTATTGTATTATTTATGGATACAAATATAAAATGGTAGATAAAGTAACTCTTTTATATAGTCAATATTAGCAGAATATTTGCCAAATGATGACAGATGTAATTATATGAATATTAAATTTCACTATATTTGTGAATAAGAAATTAGCATATGTGTGGTAAAAGTAACTAAACAATTATTTAAGACAATCATTGACTATATATTTGTGTTTTTTCTACTATATTTTGCAGGTTCCACCAACTGTAAAAATATGGTTGACGCCAAAATGAACTATAAAATATAGTGAGATTATAGTTAATTCAACTATATATTTTTCTATCAGTGCGCGAAACGTCGCGTCGCGTGCGGTTGAAAACTGCACGTACGAGACCAAGGCTCGGGTCAACGATGAGTTATGAGACGCGACGTCCTGAGTAGAAGAATTAATAGGGCTCTAGTATAAGGACCTGATTATTTTTCTCCAAAATTAATCGCGGGTCTCAGTAAGGATAGAACGGGACAAGGGACCTACAAAGGTGTAACGAATGGTTTAACCCTTTCACTGTTAGCGGGAAATATACTTCCCACCTTATCTCGATTCAATTTTGCGTTGTAAATCGCATAATTTTGAAGAACTAATCGGGGATTTGAGTTTCCCAGATAACTGAATAGTTGTTCGACATACTCCAATAGGTTTTTATACCCAATTATTCATTTGTGATTATTTATAACAAATCAAAGTTGAAAAGAAAGGAAATGCTTTTTTTTTTTAGGGAAAAATCGATTCCTCGGAGAGTATCGAATGTAGAGGTCTGAAATTTTCACCAAATATTTTTCTGATGTTGTACAAAAACATATATTTCTTTCAGTATTTTTTTGCAGGTTAGATTTTTCGTTATAAACAAATATTTCTACAAAAACGGCCGAAATTTGATTTTTTTGCATTTTTTAGCTCTATCTTTCCTAGTTTTTTTATTCTCTATCTCCATCTTATCCATACTATCAATATTATTTTACTCAAAAATGAATGTTCAATCTCTAGTAAGCATAAATATGCAGTATTGAACATTTTCCCACATAAATTTTTTCCAGCTCGATCGAATTCCATCGTCTAGAATCATATGTTCTTATTACGACCTGCTCATTATTTAATAATAATTGGAATTTTCATTAATTTTGTACATCATGATCGCCGTATTGAGTCCGCCATTTTGAATTTTGCAAATCTGTCTTTAGATTCGTAATCAGCGATCCAAAAAACGTAGGACTACCAAATATTTTAATAATTTTCTCAATGGAAGTTAATTCAGCAGTGAAAGGGTTAATAGAGCCTCGTAAGGAAATATTTTTATTATTGCTTGAATAAAAATATTCCTTCTTTTCATTTCAAAAGATTTAGACTGCAATTTTTTATTTCCTTATTCTTTATTTTAAAAATGTAGCATACCTTACAATAAAATATTCTTTAGCATTCTTTACACATAAAAATCTTGTTACTGTTTTTATTAAAGTTTGCTGTAAACGAAGGCAATATTAGAAAAATCCTCGGAAGGGACTAATGAATATGGCAACTGGTAAAACTAATAAAATTTGTTTTTAATTGCGGTATAATTAAAAAACCTTTAAAAGAACCAGATAGAGCGTTTCTATAACAAAATTTCATTTTATATATCTAAAACATCCTTTTACAAGATCCTTCTAAAGTCCACATCAGTTTTCCATGTTAAAGCGTTACTTCATAAAATCTAAGGCATCCCTAAAAAATCTGTCTAAGGCTCTTTTCAGCTTTCCCTATTAATTATTAGATTTAAGACATCCCTAAAAAAATCCTTCTAAGGCCTTTCTCAGCTTCTCCTTATTTCATCAAAACCTTATTTCGTGAAATCTAAGGCATCCCTGAAAGATCCTTCTAAGGCCCTTATCAGTTTTTTTTATTAAAGCCTCATTTCGTAAAATCTAAGATATATATATATATATATATATCCCTAAAAGATCCATCTTGGGGCCTGACGTGGTAATAACGAGGTATCCCTTTTTGGGGTCCATCCTATTTTTAACCTTATCGGAGCCTTATGCTTCATGAGGGGATGGCTTTAACGATTTTTTACACGGGGTAATATCAGCATCCCCATCGCGACACGCGTCGTTTCGAAAATCGCGCATCTCCACAGTCGATAGACTGCTGGCCGGCTCTCGCGCGGTTTCTCCGTGCGGCGCGTAAATTATTTTAATTACCCGAGCGGTTTACGCTTCAGAGCGTGTGACCCAGATGAACGTGTACTTCGCAACACGGTTCACGTGCAAGCGGACCGGAGAGTGATAAATATTCGTGCTTTCCGCATGCAGCATGTCCAAAAGAAGTAGGAAATTCCAGCCGCTGTTTTACCGTTGCGAGAGGCGGCGAGCTATCGGAGATCCCGCGATATGAAAATCGCCGCGGCGGAAATCGCGCACACCTGCGCGCGACGCCCATTCCTCTTTCTCGATACTTTGCTATTTCTATTATCGCCGATTATCGCGTCGCGCTTGCGAGCGTATCTTTCAATATTAAGCGTGCGATAAACGCGGTTGGGATTAGCTTTACCTTAAGATACGCTACTTTGTACGCGCGACTTCAAGACCGTTCTGTGGAAAGCCTAATAAATAAGCCCGCCGAATAAAACTGATAGAAACTGATAGAAAAATATAGTTGAATTGACTATAATCTCACTATATTTTATAATTCATTTTGGCGTCGACCATACTTTCATAGTTCGTGAAAACCTGCAAAATATAGTAGGATAAACACAAATATATAGTCAATGATCGTCTGAAATAATTGCGTTTAGTTACTTTTACCACATATATGGTAACTTCTCATTCACAAATATAGTGAGATTTCAATATTCATATAGTTACATCTGCCATTATTTAGCGAATATTCAGGTAA
Source organism: Harpegnathos saltator (assembly GCF_003227715.2). NCBI lineage: Eukaryota > Metazoa > Arthropoda > Insecta > Hymenoptera > Formicidae > Harpegnathos > Harpegnathos saltator. The sequence continues at coordinate 38,440 of NW_020230050.1, read as the reverse complement.
TATTGACTGTACAAAAGAGCTACTTTCACCTACCATTTTATATTTGCATCCATACGATAATTTTAGTTTAACTTGCTATAATTTTTAGTAAAAATATTATATGCTTGGTTATATTATGCCTATATCGTAATCATTACCGACATTATGGTAATACTTACTACTTATTACTTACTACTTAATACGTACAAATATGATGAACTTCGGACTATAATCTAGTTGTTATATCATTATAATAGTTCCAAATATCATATACTTCTCTCTCAGTGCGGGGAAAATGTATTTCCACTTAAATCCGATCCATTCGGAATATATCCTTCCTCCCGTTTTCCTTCCTTCTCATTTTCGAGAACTTGTGTGTAGATAAAAAAAGACAGCTATCTCGAGATAGCTCGAAAATAGAAGCCCTGGCCGACGGGCCGCGGGGGGAGAACAAGTCAAGATCCTGGGGGATCGGTTGGTCGGGTGGTCATGAAAGAGAAAGAGAGAGAGAGAGAGAGAGAGAGAGAGAGAGAGAGAGAGAGAGAGAAAGGACCAGGAGAGCGAGAGGCGAGATCGATTCTCCAAGGATCGAAGCGGAATCACGAACCACTGCCGGGCATTCGTCTCGGGCACGCGTTCGCGCCATGTGCGGGCGTGAGTGAACGTGTGCGTTTCCGCGCGAAGGTCGTTCGACGGTTCCGCGGGACCGGAAGTGGGCCGGCCTTGCGGCGCGACCATCGGCGTAACCTTGCGCGAAAGACACGACAGTGTGCGTGAGCGTTCGCGCGCACGCGCGCGCGCGCGACTCCGTCGCGCGCGTTTGCCTGCCGGAGTGGATTTTCGGCGGACGATCGCGCGTCGCGCGACAAATTTTGCCCGCGACACGTTGCCAATGTTTTCCGCGCGCGTCATGCGGTATTGACTCACCCGCGGATTCATGTAACGCTTATACTTTATCGCGTACTTCTCGTACTTATTTATACGTATATATCGGAGAGCGGAAGCGAGACGCGTTACAACGCTCGACTGTGGATTGCAAATTCGATCGAACTTCAGCACAGTGTTATCGTCAAAGCGCTCGGATGACAAGGAATTAATTCCTTGTTCCAGCTGAGAGAGAGAGAGAGAGAGAGAGAGAGAGAGAGAGAGAGAGAGAGAGAGAGAGAGAGAGAGAGTTTCGCACTTCGTCGATCGTCCTCTCGAGCCACCGCGATCTGAGCGCGGGTCGTGCTGAGCGGGGGAGCGTGACGAATCTCACATGAATTCGCGCAATTTCCGCTTTCCTCGCCGCCGCGTCTTACTTTCTCGATGCGCGAGGCTTTCGGCTCATCGCGCGATCAACGCGTTTCGCCGAGATTAAGTTTTAGTCACTCGGTATTTCGCTATTAACCGAGCGAAGCTAACTAACGAGACACTACACGTTTCCCTCCTTCTGCGTGTTTCAGCGACTGCGGGAAGCGAGCGAGAGGCGAGCGAGCGAGCGAGCAAGAGCGAGAGAGAGAGAAAGAGAGAGAGCGAGAGAGAGAGAGAGAGAGATCGGCATCGCCGTGCAGAGGCCGCACACACGCAGCTACCGATAATCCGCGGCGGCGCGTGAGCAGGAGGGGTCCGCCGTAAGGATGCTGTACGCTTTCGCGGAGATCGAGAGGCCACGAGTCGTCGTACCACGAGCAGCAGCAGCAGCGCCGCGCAGCAGCAGCGCGACCAGCTGAGAATGTCGGAGCAAAACGGGCCCAGCGAGGGCCCAGGACCAGGGCCCGGGTCGGACGGCGGCTGGTGGCCGTCTTCCACGCAGACCTGGAAGTCCACCGCGGCCGTCGTCTCGTCCTCCGCATCGGCGCCGCCAGGCTCCGCGTCCGTCTCCGTCTCCTGCGCCGCCGCGTCCAGCTCGACGAGCTCCTCCACCTCGACCATCTCGTCCGCGACCTGTTGCCCCTCGTCCTGCATCGGAGTATCCTGCACGATGAGCCCGAGCCGCCCCACGGAGACGGAGAAAAACGTATCCATCACGACTATTAACGTGCCCCCCAGCCAAGAGATGCACGACGGTAATTATCCCGCTTCACCGTGTGAGAGAGAGAGAGAGAGAGAGAGAGAGAGAGAGAGAGAGAGAGAGAGAGAGAGAGAGAGAGAGAGAGAGAGAGAGAGAGAGAGAGAGAGAGAGAATTCCTTTAACGTTAACTTTGTTTCTTCCCGGGCTAATATTCCTCGTACGAGATGCGTCGTAATGGGCCTCTTATTAGGGAGGATTCGTCGGTATCTTGTTTGCGTAAATTGTTACAGCGTTACAGTTGAAACAATTGTGCAATTCACACGCACTTTCCCGAGTAGAAAAATTAATAGGACTCTCTGGTAAGGGCCTGATTATTTTTCCGTAACGTTAATCGGGTCCTATTAGGGATAGAAAGACAAGGGTCCTGCAAGATGTGTAACAAATAACGTTTAACCGGTCCTTATAAGATAATATTGAAGTAGAGCCTTATTAAGGAAATATTTTTGTTACTGCTTGAGTAAAAAGAGATTCGTTCTTTTCGTTCCAAGAAATTTAGATTGTAATTTGTTTATTTCTTTATAAACTTGTTAGTATACAAGAATTTTTTTATTTTAAGAATATAGCATTTTTTATACATAAAAATCCTACTACTGTTTTTTTATTACAGTTAGCTGCATTTCCAAACGAAAGCAATACTAGAAAAATTCTTGGAAGAGTAATAAACTAATGAATAATAAAACTAATCAGACTAGTAAAATTTGTCCTTGATTGCGGTATAATGAAAAAAATCTTTAAAAGAACCACACAGAGCGTATCTACTAAAACAGTACTAAACTATGACAATTTTATTAACTCGCTTCGGATCTTATTAATTTTCTATAAAATACTTGATTTTATACATCTAAAGCATCCCTAAAAAATCCTTCCAAGGCCCTTCTCAGCTTTCTCTATCAAAGCCTTATTTTGTAAAATCTAAGGTATCCCTAAAAGGTCCATCTTAGGACTTGATGTAGTAACATTGAGACATCCCTTATTTCAGGGCATTCCACCTTCAGCCTTATCGGAGCCTTATACTTCATGAGAATGGCCCTGACAATTTTTTTGCTCGGGTTGTGCACGCGTTTCTTTACACCAACATCGGGAGACTAAATTGTTCGAACGTTTCATTTTGTCGCAATAAAGCTGTTGTTGCAAAAACCACACACACACACACACACACACACACACACACACACACACACACACACACACACACACACACACACACACACACACATATATATACGTACACATACACGCGCACAGTCTGGCAGAATAATAAAATTACAGGCGAACAAATAAATTCTGCGGAGACAGTTGAACTGTCCACTGGTGATTTTAGATAAGGGAGTATGTAAATATCTGGGAGGACAGAACGGCGTGACGGTGTCGGTGGTATCGACCTCCGTGCTGGGATGCGGCAACGCGAACGCCGTCCCGACGTCCGGGATTTGCGCGAGCAGCGGCCCGCACAACATCGGCATCGGGATCGGCATCCTCGCGGCGAACGCGGCCGACATCGACGACCCGGAGGATAGCGACGGCGAGATCAGCAAGATCGACTTCAGGGGCGTGAACCTGCGCTCGAAGAAGAAGCGCGACGTGTCCGGCAGCCAAAACGGCGACAAGATCGGCGACGGGGATGCGAACGGCGACGGTGGCGGATGTTGCGACGGCAACGACAACTCGCAGCAGCAACCCGAAAGACCCATGTCGTGGGAGGGGGAACTGTCGGACCAGGAAATGTCTTCGAATACAATTACCGATCAGGTAGGGCTTCTCTTTTCGCTTTCGCGAAGGGACAAGGGCCACTTTCCAAGGAGGCGAAGGACGCGTTCGGGGGAATTCTCATTTCGCAAAGCGAAGGGGCTTTATTTTCAGTAGCGTCGGCATCCCACTTGAAATCCCATTAGAATGACGATGCTAAATCGAAATTTGACTTTGCGAAAGTTTAGAAAACGATGAATCATTGCCTGACAAATGTGGAAACCTGATAAGGACGAGGAAAATAACGCCGTTATCGAATATCAAGCAAATGAAAATGTATAAGTATCACTAAAAATACGCGGGAGGGAAAATGTTCGGTTGAACGAACCAGTTTTCTAGTAAAAAGAAAAAAAAGAAAAGTACGAATGGTTCAGAAACCCCGATTGAAAAGACCAAAGAGTTCTGTTCGAATCCATCAGAGATCTTGGTCGTTCAGACTGAACTCCGGTGACTTCGATCAAAAGAATTTCTCTACCGTTCAAGTTTCAGCGGAAAATTAGTTTTACAACGATATCGCGCGGCAAGTAAAGCGTTATTCCTGAACCTAACCGACCGACACTGCGATTGATTTCAGGACGATCACAAGGAAATCTCTATGGAAGGGGTTCAAGTTTGCAGCACGAGTCCCGAACCTATGGAGCAGAAGTTTCAGATCAAGTCTGAGCCAGATTTCCGATCTAGCACGGGCTTCACAATAGGATCGTTCCACGACGTCGGGCTGCCAATGACGCATAGCCAACAGTTGCAGCAGCAACAGCAGCAGCAGCAGCAGCAGCAGCAGCAGCAACAGCAGCAACAACAGCAGCGTACCATCGAGACCCTCGAGCAGACTCAGCAGAATGACCTGCCGCTGCTCGTTGGTAAACTGCTCGGTGGATACAATAGTTCGACACCTAATCACAGTCCCGTTCTAAATCCACGACATCATTTGACGAAACACAGCCACACTAGGTCACAGGTGAGCCAATAGCAAACGACCACGGCTAATATTACATGTGTCGTACGACGAGCTCTTCGGATACATTGATTGGCGTACGCAGAGCAATCCTAGAAATATTCTGTTTGTTAACCAATCAACGTATTCGAAAAGATTGTCGTACGACAAATATAAGCCTACGTGCACGCAGGACCGTGCATGAACATTGTCGTCGCCATAGATGTACGTATCCTTGCACGTGTCCGCGCGCTGTTGCTCATCCCGCCAAATCTCGCCGCAGGTACCTTCGCCAGATTCGGCTATTCATTCCGCGTACAGCGTCTTCAGCTCGCCGACGCAGAGTCCTCATGCGGCGCGACATTCCGCCTTAGGTGCCGGCAGCCCGATACCCTCGTCGTCGTTGTCGCTCTCCCGGCACAGCTTCAACAATTCGACCTCCTCGCTGTCGCTCTCGCTGTCGCATTCTCTCTCGAGGAATAACTCCGATGCGTCCAGTAGCTGCTACAGCTACGGTTCACTCAGCCCGCCAACTCACTCGCCCGTCCAACAGCCACGTCATCCGCACTCACACTCGCAACATCATCAAGTCGCGCAAGGTAGTCCGTTACACTTGCCGGCGTCAGCAGCAGTCACGAGCCACCATTATTCGACCTCTTCTCTGCCGGGGTCCGAGCTATCCCCAGATGGACATCCTGTTGCGGAAGACCAGGAGGACTGCAGGATCCCGTCGGCGCCGTCCGGTATTTCCACCAGGCAGCAGCTGATAAACAGCCCATGTCCGATTTGTGGTGATAAGATAAGCGGCTTCCATTACGGTATCTTCTCGTGCGAATCGTGCAAGGGTTTCTTCAAGCGCACCGTCCAGAATCGCAAGAACTATGTGTGCCTTAGAGGCGCAGGTTGTCCGGTCACCGTGACCACGAGGAAGAAGTGCCCGGCCTGCCGCTTCGACAAGTGCCTGAACATGGGTATGAAGCTCGAGGCGATCAGGGAGGATCGTACGAGAGGTGGAAGGAGCACGTATCAGTGCACCTACACTTTACCGGCGAACCTCGTTGGGAGCCCTGCCGGCGGCATGACCAGCGAGAAACTCACAACGACTGGTAATTGCAGCCCGGCGCCGGCCGGCAGCGAGCACCATTACCCTATTCGACATCATTCGAATCATTCTCACAAGATGCAGGTGGTGCCGCAATTGTTGCAAGATATCATGGACGTGGAGCATCTCTGGCATTACAATGATAACGACCGGATAAGCGGCGGAGGGTCCGTCGGGAACATCGCGAGGAACTCCACCGCTAGTGACTCCAGTATGCTGCTGGGTGGAGCCGGAAGTGGGTCAGCGTCGACCGTCAGCGGACCTGCGGCCGGCATAGGCGCCGGTAACAGCGGAGGTGCGGTGGAATGTCCGTCGAACGACTTCGGCGCTAACGTCGACGCTAACAACAGAAGAGGAGACTCCACGACACCCTGCCCTACTGGCGTCTCGACCTCCGCCGGCCCGGGTGATCAACGCTCCACGAACGGTAACACCGCGAACAACAGCAATCCGCAGATCGGCAGTAATCCCAACAGCAATTCGACGCAACACTCAGACTCGCAAGTGTCCAATCTGTGTAACATTGCGGACCACAGGCTCTATAAGATAGTCAAGTGGTGCAAGAGCCTGCCGCTCTTCAAGAATATCTCCATTGATGATCAGATCTGCTTATTGATTAATTCCTGGTGCGAATTGCTGCTTTTCTCATGCTGCTTCCGCAGCATGGGCACCCCCGGTGAAATAAGGGTGTCTCTCGGCAAGTCGATCACTCTAGAGCAAGCGAGGCAGCTTGGTTTAGCGACCTGTATCGAGAGGATGCTCGCTTTCACCAACAATCTGCGAAGGCTTCGAGTGGATCAGTACGAATATGTGGCGATGAAGGTGAGTCTCGTAGTACTTTGCGACGTCGCCTTTGCGGCGAATACGCGTGTTAATATATGAAAATTCTTCTCTGGCATCGTGACAGGTGATTGTGTTGCTGACCTCCGACACGAGCGAGTTAAAGGAGCCTGAGAAGGTCAGAGCTTCTCAGGAGAAGGCCCTTCAAGCACTGCAGCAATATACGATCGCGAGGTACCCGGAGATGCCCGCCAAGTTTGGCGAGCTGTTATTGAGAATTCCAGATCTACAGAGAACATGCCAAGTGGGTAAAGAATTGCTCAGTGAGAAACGCGCCGAAGGAGAAGGCAGCTCGTTTAACCTTCTGATGGAATTGTTGAGGGGAGATCACTGAATTTTCAACGAAGTGAGCAATGCCGTAAGTTTGGCCGACGAACGGCCGACGAGTGACGCGTGAGTTACCTCGCGCCAACGTGGTTGGGGTGGTAGCTCAACACTTTGAAGGCCGACAAATCGTCGCGCTCGTCATCGGCAGGCTCCGAGAGAGAAGCCTGCTAGTCTGCGGTATCTAAAGAGAGAGAAATATTCCCTTCGTACACAATAGAGATACAAATCTATTTTTATACAACCCGTGTAATGCCACAATTATAAACTGTTATCGGCAAATACTTCTCGATAAGCCGATAACTATAATAAGACGGAATAAAGAGAACGGCCGTCAAAATGTTGAGATAACCGTCGTGAGATACGCCGAGTTGTGTGCGCGAATGAATCAGACCGACATCGATTGACATTCTCCTTTTTTTTTTTCAGATTCCACGCTTATAGGATCCATAAGCTTAGGGAATCGGATATAGTAGCACATAAACCATACTGGAGAAGAAGAAATAAGAGGAAAGGCGGAGGACATAAGGTCTTAAACTATATTGGTGATTTGGTGAGGGAACTGCATTTTTCGTAGGCCGCATTCCGGAGTCGAGCGTGCTGACTCGGCACTGATAGATATCAATCGATTCTAAAGTATCGTTATTGCCGCAACTGTGAACGTTCATTTCGCATAGCTATGCTGCATTAGCTATACAGTGATACACTGTTATTATTAGTGGTATCTTTCACTGTTAATAACTTGTTATCAATAGAATTGTCTAGTATTTAGCTATGGCAAATGAACGTGAGCGACGCTGACATGTAGAATCGGCAATACCGTCAGCACACTTCGGAACGCAGACGTAACTAAGGCGTATCAGTCTGATAATGATAAAGTAAAAAAAGGAGCTCCTTTTACACACATCGGAATGCGCTTCCATACAGGTCGTGCGCGTGTACGCATTTCTGTTTCTCTTCCCGTTTTCTTTTTCTTTCTTTTCGTTTTCGTAAACAAACGAATTTCGAAGCGGCCTATATACGGTATGGTATGCTGAAACGAGGAGGAATTCAGTGTACGTGTAAATGCAAATGAGACTGAAAGTGTTAATTGTCGGAGACACAAAAAAGCATTTACTATTGACGATACGATATATTACGATGATAAGTAATAAGTGTATAAATACGGAGATGCTATCAAATGGCATCAAAATGCTGAAATTCTATAATAGGAAGCGAATGTAAGCTATTCGAGCGCGAGCTTTACAGTGGCCCGCGCGATTCTATAGACAGAGTTGACCTCTAACGATTATAATAGAACAACCAGTATTTTGTATCGTTCTGCGCTTACTTAAGAACAGAGCATAGCCATGCCTTATAATCCCGGTTATGAAAGTGTACTTAAAACGTAATACATGAATCGACCAATTATCTACTTATAGTTAATCTTGGAGTAATTAATTCATATGCTTAGTTAGGGTATCGACCGTGTAATATGTGGCTTATATCGATCACACAAAATACATCTTTTATTCTCTTTATATGTTTTAACAGCCCGCCGGTGGAAACGAAAATTCGACGAGTTTCGATTGGCGCAAATGTCATAAAAATTTTCCTACGTGATGTTAACACTGAGTGTAGCTGAGTATAACTGCTATCTTTTTTGTCTTTTGGAGCAACGTGTCTTTCAGAGCAAAAAGCAATCGGCTTATATAGCTCTACTTTTATTTGTAGAAACGTTTTTATGTACTTTTATTATATTAGAGAAAACTCTAGAAATTCTTAAACGGCAAATCAAATCAAATGTATCTTCCTCAGTCTCGAGTATCGAGAGAAATGTGTTATTTTGAAATGTACCTTGCACTATGCACTGACGCATAAAGAGACAAAGAGACAAATTTGCTAAACAAAATTACGAAACGAATACAAGTAGACGCGAAAGCAGGAAATTCTTTTCTATGATTTGACAACTGGAAAATTTGTTCAGCTGGCTGCGCAAAAGAGACTGCGGAAGATACATTGTTTACACATTTATAAATATATTAAAATATATATATATATTTTGCATGTAATATATGAGTAAGATATAATTTCGAGGAGAAATATCAATTTGCGTTTCTTTCAATACATTGTCGGCAATCTTATTAAATTTTATATTTTGTTAGATTTTTTTATGCGAAATATCGATAAGTATAAATTTATTATCCGTAATAACGGTAAAGTTGTGAAATCGAAGTTACCAGTTGGTAAATCGCTCTTTTATTATTGCTTTATTGTTATTATTTTATTTCTCAAACGTTTCCCAGATGCAATACGGACCTTTGGCGGACGCTTTATCTGGGAAAATGTAATTTTAAAATTCGTGTTTACAGAATTAGATTATTAGATTCTGATGTGCGATGTCGTATTGACTTTTAAGTAATTTTTATTATTCAAGCGTGAAGATTATATACACGAGATATTTGCAATCACAAAAATAAGAATGCTTATTTTGAAAGAAATGCACTGTGAACGCAATTCGAAAGATGCAGCTATATAAGCTTGTGTGCGGAAACGAACGTTGATCTCTGTCGTTGGTACTTTAATGAGACTGTCATATATTAGCACATCGTTCTTTCTACTACAGTCGCTTAGTCTCTTTTTGTTTGTTGACAACGACCCGCGGAGAATATGTAAGGGACATCCTGAGGCACATAAAAATACTTGTTAACTTGCAATACTTAATATAACTAAAGATAACTTGTAAGAACACCGTCTTCCCACAATTTTTACCTATTTTATTAGAAAATAACTTATCATCCCCTCAATGTATATGCGTACACATATACATACACACACACACACACACAAACACACGCACACACATATCATTCGCGTGATTACCTAAAGAGTACGACTTCCTTTGCAAAACATTCATTAGGTACATTTGTAAAATATCGAAGTCGCCGATAATAGTCGCCTGTACATCTCTCATCATGCACAATAAATAGCGATAATGTAACGAAAGCAAAGTCTTAGCCAGTATTCTGGACGACTCGGAATGTTGAATTGGTATTAAAATGTTTCAATGCAGACAGTTTAGTTTGATTATATTTACTTGTAGAGATACAACGAAAATAAAACGCGCTGTAATATAATATAAAGAGAAAGAATCATATTTTGTTGTGACGAGTGCGTGTGTGCGGAATGCGTGAGGAATACGAGAAAGAGAGAGCGGAGCTGAAAGGAGAGGAGAGAGGAGGAGCGGAGTAGAATGCGAGAGCGCGCGATGAATGATGATATATATCTTGTAAAGCATATAAAAGTCGGCTTAAGCGAAGCTTAGTACGAAGGTAGAGTTATACGAGAGAAGATAAATATTTGCCTGTTAAAAAAGAAGTGACTGTTCTATGTTTATGTTTGACGAGAGCTATTTCTATATACTTTTTAACGAGACACTTCCTTCTGCTGTAGCTCAGTGATACAATTGTTCTCATTTGTGTGCGTTTAGACACGCGATAAAAGAGCATAGCTTAACTTTATTGTGTGCGAGAGAAGCTAGACACAGACACTCTCTCTCTCTCTCTCTCTCTTCTGTCCTAATCGCGACGATTCAATTCTCTCTATCGTTCTTTTTTTTCTTTTTCCCGACTACCGTCGTCAAGAAAGAACCGCTACGATGGATACAGTCTTCCGTTTCCGGTGCGGCGCGACGTCGTCGTCGCGAGTAACGACATACGCGTCGCGTTTGTTGTATAACAATTACGAAGATTCGAAGAGACGAGAGAAATCTTTTTGCCAATCATGACAATATTCGGAGGAAGCTGTGCGAAAACGAATCGGATTATATACGATATACGAAGAGCTTAAATACGACAGACTGCAATGACAATTATATAAATAAATATATATATATATATACATATATATATAAATATATATATATATATATATACACACATACGCAAAAATGTACACGTTGTAAGAAAGAAGATTGTAAGTATAAACGGCGGAGGGGGGTAACACCGGACGTAAAAGGGCCAAACAGCAGTGTAATATTAAACGCAGATTGTATCCTAGAGATAATATTGCGGATACTCAAGACGTATAGTATTTCTTATCGATATATTATACTATCGAACGCAGAGCGAGAAATTCTATTAGGGGAAACGAAAGTGAGATACCGTCGGAATTTTCTAGCCGTCAACTGACTCGGCGATCTCGCGGAAATTGCACGACCCGATGTATTGTAAGAATATTGTAAGGAAGCTGTGAGCTCTCTTGCTCGTGGCGTGTGACGATCCGCGCGCATCGAAACGCCGCGTCGTCACACGCTCGACGAGGGACGGCTCCGATCATTCGCATGTTCGGCATCATCAAACCGCGTGGAACACCAGTCGTCTGGTTGAACCGCGACGAGAAAAAGACGAGAGACGCCCGACGCACGTTACTGCTGAGAATATTTCGTTCCCGACGTAGAGGAGGATAGCTATTCACAAAACACAGAAAAGTTAGAAAGTAGTTTTATACATACAACACGAAAGTAGTTTTATCATTACGAAATAAAAGAGAAAAAAACTTTTTACAAAACACGACACGTTTCTTTGGTGTATCGTCCTACCAAGCGTCTCATCTCATCTCCCTCCCTACACAAAATTTGCGGCAACATTGCAATATTGCAGCAATGTTGCTGCAACTTTTGTGCTGTATGGATCCGTTTCTTCATCCTCGAATTCTGTACATGCAATATAATGTTATCTCTCTCTCTCTCTCTCCCCCTCTCTCCCTCCCTCCCTCCCTCTCTCTCTCTCTCTCCCTCCCTCCCTCCCTCCCTCTCTCTCTCTCTCCCTCCCTCCCTCCCTCCCCCCCCTCTCTCTCTCTCTCTCTCTCTCTCTCTCTCTCTCTAATATTGACGACTTTTCGGCCAAATGCACGGTCTACTTATTATATGTCTATGGTCACAATAGACAAAAATTAACCTTTAGAGGATCGGGGTGGCTCCTATAGGATAAATCGGCATTCAGTGTTTTCTTAAAGGTTATATTATAGTTATTTATGCATTTATGTCGATGTTGATGTGCTCTATAAATATATTTGCGTATGTGTTCGTGTGATTTTTACCTTACTTGTAAATAAACATTTATTAATAAGTATACATTTTAACTGCATAGTAATTTGCAATCTCAGTACGTTTTTATTTATAATAGACCCACTTTCTCTCAGAATTATATAAAATCAGCACACAACACTATTAGAGTTTCGATTGCGCACAGTGCGTGATAACAATCACTCTAAAAGTAACAAATAAGTATGAAAAATACAGAAAAATAGTTTTTGAAATAAAATAATTTTCATTACTTTTTAAAACCAAAATTTAAAAAAATATAAAAGAATAAAAAATTAGAAAAATTTTTAAATAACAAAAAGTATAAAAAAACCAAAGGAGCTACATAACTTTCTACGCCCACGTCGTTAGCTCTGGGTTATGTTAAAGGAAAGTTTTATTACCATATGAGATTATTTATAGTAATACAGACTTATTTTAGGTAAATAATCGTCTTTCTTTATAAAATTTCGATAATCTGATATCAAAATGATGATCAGCGATATGAAAAAACCCTGAAAATGCCAAGATCCAAATTTTGAGAATTTTTTATTTTGGCCGTTCCGTTCCGGACCGGAGTAACTCCTATAGGAGCCACTAACAAACTCGAAAACTCTACGCGATATAATGGTTACATATATATATATATATATAAATTTCCCGCGAAAAAAATTGCAAATTTTGAAAGAAAAATGCCGGTCCTCTAAAGATTAAGCGTAATTTCGCAGTGACGGAAACCACATCCAACGACCTCAAAGGCCAACGAAAGACTACACTGAGAGAAAAGTATATGATATTTGGAACTATAATGATATAGTAACTAAATTATAGTCCGAAATATCATATTTATAGTATCGGTAATAATTACGATATAGGCATAATATAACCAAGCATATTATATTTTTACTAAGAATTATAGTAAGTTAAACTAAAATTATTGTATGGATACAAATATAAAATGGTAGGTAAAAGTAACTCTTTTATATAGTCAATATTACCCGAATATTTGATGACAGACGTAACTATATGAATATTAAATCTCACTATATTTGTGAATGAGAAATTACCATATATGTGGCAAAAGTAACTAAACAATTATTTCAGACAATCATTGACTACCCAGACAGCACCGGACATCCAGTGGATGTACGTTTCACGTCCAGTTTATGTCCGTATGTTCGATTGGACGTAACGAGAATGTCCTTATTGGACATCGGACCTGTAGGACGTCCCATGTCCAAAGTTGTGACAAACGTACGTCCTATGGACGTCTTTTGTTAAAAAAATGGACATATAACGGACGTCCAGTGGACATCCGTGTGCTGTCTGGGTATATATTTGTGTTTATTCTACTATATTTCGCAGGTTCCACGAACTATAAAAAAATATGGTTGACGCCAAAATGAACTATAAAATATAAATATATAGTGAGATTATAGTTAATTCAACTATATTTTTCTATCAGTGTACAGTCGACCAGCTCAAAATCTCGGCGGGCACGAGACGGTTCTTCGGGCGACCTTCCCTTAGCGACTGAACATCGCAACGATTGAGAAACTCGAAGTATCGAAGTATCGAGGAATCTGCACGGCAACTCCGGCCGATTTCACTTCGCGGCGGTGAAGGTTATTGGAGTGTTGAGAGACGTACTCGGCGGAAATTTCGCGATATTTCATTCATGACGAGCTCTTTGAAACTCACCTTCGACACCCCCGATGACGATAATTCGCACGTGAGGCACTTTTGGCAAGTGGGAATCGCCGGGATCGCTCAACCTCCCGGGTCGTCATGGCCGATCGGCGTTCGGCATTTTGTCGCGACATTCTCGCTTCCGGCGGTCGCCCGGCGACATTTCTCCGCGAAAGCCGCGAGAAAGCGCGAAATTTGCCTTCGGTGCTCCCGGACGACGATAGAGTCTGCGGACGAGTCGAAATCGCCGGGGTCGCACGAGGTGAATTTCGAATACCGCGACTCTCGCCGCGTCCGTCCCGCAATGGAGAACTGAACTCGCGGCTCTGAGGTGTTCGATATATATCGATGGCGCTGCACTCGCGCGCTCGGGTTCGCCGTTCTACGATGATTCGTTTATTTGTTGAGAAACCTGGCGATTCGAAGCGCACGGAAACACCGGGGATGGTTTCGATGCACAAGATGTACGAGCGTCACCGAGGAGAGACCGATCGTTGCTTGATACTTTGTTATTGTTACATTGAAGCTGCTTGAACGATCGTTCGAAAGTTCAGCGCGGTTGAGATACTAGATGTCACGTGACGTGTTGTCGACGCTTGCAGCCGCGTGCGAGCAATTGCAGACGATGACAAAGTAACCTGAGTCGGTTCCCGGTGTTTTTCCAATTACTAAATACACGCATCCATCATGGGGAGCACGGACAACGCGACGAAGAATATGTTGAACCAGGACAACCAGGACATCGTCGACGAATACGGAGCAAATCTCAAGATTCTACCTTGCAACAACCAAGTGAAAGAGTTGCAAACCATTTTAAGGGACAAGTAAGTAGCATGCGTGTTCCAGTGAGTAGAACATTTTCATGTTAGTATTCACATTCGCAGGCGGAAATAAATGTGTCTCAAAGTTTTAGCTTTTAATTCCACATGCTTGTTTGTCGGCAAGATACAGTTTCAGACACTCTTTAATTTATACTTGCTTGTGTGTTGGTGTATGTATATATACGAGTGTGTGGAATGAAGTACCAAAGATTGATAGATATTGAGAAGAATGGCGTATATTATTTATCAATAGACTCAATGTATCCATATTTTATAGGAATACTACAAGGAGTGATTTCAAGTTCTATGCTGATCGCCTGGTAAGACATGTTCAACTTTGATATATATATATATATATATAAATATATTGTAGTAAAGTTGCTTGTTTGTGAACAAAGATATCTAGATTGACATGGAAAGAGACACTGGAAAGAGTCCAGATAATTGTCACATGCACATGTGGCGATTATTAACTGTCTGTAATATGTAAGAACAAAGGCTGCGATATATAGACTTCTCTTTTCAAATATTTTAGATCAGGCTAGTTATTGAAGAGAGTTTGAATCAACTGCCGTTTTCAAAATGCGTAGTAACAACTCCAACTGGTGCTCAGTATAAAGGTTTAAAGTATCAGAAAGGAAATTGTGGCGTGTCCATAGTAAGGAGCGGCGAAGCAATGGAACAGGTATAAGGCCATATGCCAAGACTGAGTATACTGAAATCATGTAAAATATATATTTGTGTAAATACTTGTGTAATCCACATGGAGCAATATTTTTGTAGGGTCTTAGAGATTGCTGTCGTAGTATTAGAATTGGTAAGATTTTAGTTGAAAGTAATGCAGATACACACGAAGCTAGAGTAGTTTATGCCAAGTTCCCTGATGATATATCTGAAAGGAAAGTCTTGTTGATGTATCCAATAATGAGTAAGTATTGATGAGTGTCTATGTTACAATAATACATTTTGTTTGTATATTGAAGATGAAATGATTATATACAAAATATATTTATCGTATGCATACATAGGTACTGGAAACACTGTTATCAAGGCAATAGCTGTGTTAAAAGAACACAATGTGCTTGAAGAAAATATTATCCTGTCGAATTTGTTCTGTACACCAATTGCAGCCAAGTCTCTAGTCACTGCCTTCCCTAAGGTAATTGTTTTGCCATATATTTATATATGTATATTAAATATTACATTAGGCATGTTATTAACAATGTGTATTCGTCACAGATACATTTTACCTTCTCTCTTTCTTTACAGATGAAGATCTTAACGTCGGAGATTCATACTGTCGCACCAAATCATTTTGGACAAAAATACTTTGGTACGGATTAATCATATATATATATCTATATATTATTATTATTATTATTATTATTATTATTATTAGTCATATTTCATTACTGCATAATATATTAAGACAGACGCAATACATAATAAACGAAGAGAAAATTACTAAAGAGAATGATTATATGCTACATAAAATGATAATTATACGTAAGTAAATTTCCAATGTTTATTATATTTATTAAATTTATTAATTATTTATTATATTTATTAAAACAAGTATTTCATAGAAACTTAACTTGTGTGATAGAGATATTTTCAAAGAGACATTCTGTGTGTGCGTTTTAATATTGTCCATATTTAATTCTTCAAGTACTTAATTATATTTTAACATACTATATATTTTCTTTTCTTTTTTTATATATATCTGAGGTTGCATACAAACATATAAAAAATAACAGTAGTTTAATATAATGAATTTATAAATATTGTCATACAGACAGATTTGATTTATACACTGTGAATTTTATTATGAAAAAGTCCAAATTAGACACTTGTTGTGAAGTTTACTAGCTGTAAACATTCTCTTCATTTTCTCTATGTATAATAAGACTGTAAGATATATATTTGTTTTACTTGTACTTAGAATTAATCAAATCATTGATATTTCATTGAAATCAACAATATCATTGATATTTTTACACAGTGGCATCATTGGTAGACAACAATTTTTCAATAAATTTTGCTAATCATTTTCTTGTGTTTACAATAGATACTATAGATATATTAATGAATTCTGTGTGATACATCAAGTATTTGCATAAAATATATTAAGATAAGCTAAATATCATATGCGGTAATAGCTATTAATTCTGATATTGAGTACATACGTATATATACATACATACACACATATACACACACACACACACATACATACATTTCGTAAATATAGGAATCACCGTCCCAATGAAAAAATGAATAATTTGATAGATTATTTAAAAGCTTGACATTACAATCTATCGTTGTTTCTGAAATTATTTCCTTATTATTTCGTAAAATTTTACTGTTGAAAATGCTATTATTGGAAAGGGTAGGAGAGGGAAAGGCATCTTAACTGACATTAAATTCCTAAGTACTTTTAAATATTATGGTGCATACGTAATGTCAAGTTTTCCATATGCACAGTATATATGCATGTGTATTATATTTGTATATAAATATATAGTGAGAAAAGACCAAACCAGTTACATAGAGTTACAGCA
Organism: Harpegnathos saltator; assembly: GCF_003227715.2. Classification (NCBI taxonomy): domain Eukaryota; kingdom Metazoa; phylum Arthropoda; class Insecta; order Hymenoptera; family Formicidae; genus Harpegnathos; species Harpegnathos saltator. The sequence goes on along the minus strand of NW_020230050.1, from coordinate 21,329 downwards.
TGTGTTTAACGAATATTATACAGGGTGTCGACTTTGCATGACTTCAATTTTACCGACAAGTTTACCGAACATTTTAGAGTTAATTTTCTCGCATAAAAAATGTCTACAGAGATCATTATCCATGGTGACTTTTCAATTGTCAACTTTTTGTTTTTGTAACTAAAACTACGAAGTAAAATTTCTATCACAGTCCATGTGAAATTGAGGATTAATAATTTTGTTATCTATTTGTTTCGTTTAGTTTTAAAGTTTCGTTTGCAGAAAATCTCACTTTTTTTATCTCATCATTTATATCTCAGAAATTATTGATGCCTGAAAATTTTCGTTCGAGAAAAATTAACTCTAAATTGTTTAGAGAACCTCTCGGTTAAAAGATAAAGTTGCGAGAACTGGAACGCTCTCTGTATAATTTTTGTAAAGTACCTATAGTATCACTTTCTTCTTTATCTTCTGATATTCAGATCTGACTTATCATTTTGTTAAGTTAATATGCATAATATATCCAACGTATATAAGCTCCGTATAACGAAATTGATGATACGCATTGATGAATCTCGAGTCACGTAACTAAGTATAATATTGCCGAATTCCTAACAATACATGCATAATAATTGGGCATTTTACAGGTGCGTACAGTTAACGATAATATCTACCATATTTTTTGTAGTATATATATTTTACAGACATAATTGATATATGAGAAATTACTGTGTCTATATAAGCATAATACGAAAATGTAGTTTGTTAGAATGTATTATACAAAGTCTCGACATATAATATTTATAATGATTTAACAATTATATTTATGTATGACTTTACAAATCTCTAAGGAACATTCAACATATATGCAATGCGATGAAAGAGTCCAAGATGCTTATATCGATATTTTTTCAAGATTCAATTCTCGAAACAATTCAATTCTCAAAAAGAAATCTTAAGATTTCTCACTTCATTCTCTGTTGTTGCATTTAACATATAATTTTTAATGGAATATACACTAGTATACATATCGATATATTTATAATTATATATACATATTTTTTTCTCTGCACATTTTTACTTGGAATGATACAAATGTGTTACAATAACTTTGTATTGTACAAGATATAACGCATTTTATTTAATTTGATACAGAGAAAATTTAACAGTATGACGCACCGCCTAATTTATTTATTTGCTGGTCATACGTTTGTCATACCAATATTCTGATGGCGAAAGGGATATTTCTAACTACTTATTAATGTCAGTTAAGAACAAAGAACGGTATACGTACAATTGGGATTGTATACATTGGAAACTATTTTATGTACAACAGATACGTGCAGTCTATGAAGTCAAACTAGTATAAATTATAATGGTTAAAGCTCAATAACTGAAAGCTGAAAGAAGTATCATATAGAACTTTATATATCTTTGATATCTTTATCAGCGGAACTACGTTTATGCAGCTTTTACATGTAGCAAGTTTTACATAGAAATATGAGAATCCATATATGATATTTTATGTGATTTTCCAACAAGTAAATAACTTTTCCATTTATTCGTCCAGTTTACCGACATAGAATTTTAGTACTTTTATGTTAATAATTAAACAAAGTGCATCCAATTGCAAATACGTGAAATCAGTTCTTGAAACATCTAGATTGCCTTCTTCTTATTGAGGCATTCTTATTGAACTATTTGCCTTATAACGTGCCTATGAAAAAGCTGCATTCAATAGTTACAGTAATATCGCAGTAAGACCAATAATTTATGTGATGTAAATTCTTGTTGAATGAAATGTTTATATACATGCTATTATTTAAATTATAAGTTGATTTACACCAGTGTTTGTTTCATATCTTTCGCATCTCAGCAGCAAATTTATTTAATAAAGATATTGTATCAATGTGTAATATTGATAAATACATATATATGTGCACAGTGATCATTAGTTACTTAATACAGTAAATATGATACAAATAAATGCAATCTCGAAACTGGACTACGTTTTATTTTTATCTTTATTTATTTTTTTAGTGTATCGATATGTACTTAGAACTTGTTCTAACATGTACCATCTAGTATAGTTTTGTGTATATATTTTCGTTCTTGTTATAATGATGTCAGATAAAGATTATGCGTTAATTTAATGCGTTAATGATTCTTGCTATTCGTTAAACTTATTCAACAACATTTTCTTCCTTTCTCTTTCATCTTCTCTAATGATAATTGCAAAATGTGTTTTATAATATCATTACTAGTGGTGTAAAGATTATTGCAGATATGTTTGGAATACAACAATACACAATGTGAGTCACTTAACGTTAGATTCTAAGAGAGATATCTTTATTGTCTCTTCTTTTTTTTTTTTTTTTATCAGAGGAAAATGTACAAAAGATAAATCATGTTATTTGAAGTGTGATAAATGACCGCAAAATATTTATCCCTTTTAATCACACAATTTGTTCTCTACGCATTTTCCTCTAATATAAAAAAAAAAGGAAGAGAGAAACCGAGATATCTCTTAAGTTTTATCTGTCAGGTAGCTCACCTTGTATAACATCGATATAATTCTCGACTAGTAGGAAAAATATAAATACACGATTAGAGCGTTCTTCTTACACTTTATTAATGATTGTACGCCGACAGCCAAATTTCTCGGGAGACAGATTTTGCAAAGTGTCTGCTACAAATCTTGTTGGCAGTTTTCCAGCAGAAACATAATAGGATCTGTTAACAAAGTATGCCGGTAGATTGGTGGCAGAAACCACGCAGAATCTGGCGTTTCGTGCAAATGCATGTAATTGGAGTGTACAATAGACTTTGCTCGGTTTCCAATCAATCAGTCAATTTGCTATCCGGTTATGTTGGCAGGTTCTACGGAGAGAACACGAGCTTAACACGGACGCAGTGGACGTCGGATTTGACAATATTCTGATCGAGTCTGCTGGCATACTAGCTAACATTTTGCTTACTGGGATACATAATTAACAAATTTTGGCAGGTATTGTTAAAGTTTTCGTTTCTAATACTTTTTTTTTCAATGAAATATGTTGCAAAAGCCATATTGATAATAATTGATTTCAGGCTCGTTCATTATACATCGTATTGAAGACACCAAAATATACAAAGTTGAATATACAGAGAAAGATGATTGAGGAACTAGCTACTGTTCCATTTTTATCGTCAGATCTCAATAAATTCGATGAAATTGCAAATTTCATCAGCTTAGGAAGTAAATGTATGTCGCAATAATTCGTAGGTCAATCAGATCATACATTATTTCTAATCTGAGAGCATGAGTAATATTTTCAGATATTATTTTCAGATATTATGTTATAAGGGGAGAAATATATATTTTGTATATATCTGGAAATATATTTGAGAAGTATAGTATTTTTGCTGTTTCAGGTTTGCCGTCAGGCTCTAATGAACGTATTTTTAAATATCCTATCTATACTACTCGTTATTAGCAATTAAAAAATAATAGAGTTAAGAAAGTCTCGTAAACATATACTCTATTTACAAGTTTACATATCTCACACACAGGTGATGTATTATATTTTATGTTGTGATTTGTTAAACAGAAATACTCTGAGGATACGTAAATGGAATCTTACAAATCTGTATCATTATATTTATTGGTAAATCCTTGTATGCATGTAACAATGTGATCGCCGTGATATATATATATATATATATATGTATATATGTATATACATATACATATATAAGGAATACTATCTTTGTGTAAATATGGTTATGTGTAATGATTATACATCTCTAATACAATATGTTAAAATTTATTTTAACATTAATATTCAATCTTCTTATTGTTACCGCCTTCGTTTTTGTAATAAGAGGAAAGACGTTTTGTTACTACGAATAAAGTTTTGTCATTCTTCTTCCTTCGTTTCAGCGGCGAATATGTGATACCCACACATTATATGTCAATACACGCGCGCACGTTACCTATCGTGGACTTGAATGAATCATGTTGAAGAGTAGAATCATAATAGCAAAAATAATTTTTTATTTTATTTATTTATCGTATAACAAAGCAATTTGTTGTAGCAAATGCTGCGTAAAGCTTGATTTCTTTTCTCATGACAGTGGTGTATCATTATATGATAGATAAGCGACGAAAAATTCTTACAAGATAACAATGTTACCGAATATAGTAGAAAGAAGGAAGAACATCGCGAGTAGTGATAACGAAATAATATAATATAATTCATATAGGCCTTTCGATCGATACAACTGCCGCTATTATCCGGAACCGTTCCCTCGAAACAAATTGTTAGAAGAAACAAAATTTGCACATTCAGAGACTTGTGCACGCACAAGAATTTCTCGTATATCTCGTATATCAATAGAGATTTGTTGTTCCGTGTCAATAGTAGCAGCTGTAAGAAAAATTTCTCTTTAGAATTTTATATTATAATATAATTTGTATAAACATTATAGATATATAAATTAGAAATCAACAATCGTTCGAAATCGAAGACTCTGATTCGATGGAATTGGATGTTGAGTAAGCATGAATCATATACATACATATCAGCGAAATTATGTCATGCCAGTATGAATCACATGCACGACTATACAATTTTGTCGTAAGCGAAAATAGCAGATTGGAAGTCATCGACAACAATGGACAAAGAGAATATTCGAAACTGATGTATAAAAATCTAGCAATCTCTCCTTTTGTTCTTTTCTTTTTTTTCTAACTTAGTCTAATGCGTTTATTCTAATAACCTCGAGAAATCAGTTTCTCTTATAGTATACTTGGAAAGACTGTTTGATTATCTTAACGCAATAAAAAAAAGAAACATGTTCGAATAAGTTCTGTGATAAATAAAAAAAAAACTATCTTTAATACTGCGTACGTTTGATTTAAAGTATAATATAAATATCAAAAATTTTCTCATGTGTGTAACAATCATTTAAATATAAAAGATCCAATTATAATACACACACACACACACACACACACACACATATATATATATATATATATATGTGTGTGTATTTGCTCTCGTACGTCTCAAATCTCTCAAATGATATTATATGTATGCGTGTGTCGCTATATATATATTCTATATATATATTTTTTTTTTACTTGTACGCTTTGCACGCGGCAACAATAACCAAAAGATCGCGTTACAAAAGAAAAATATGTATACATGTATACTTGAATCTTGTCATCGCGAAGGTGCAATAATGTATGAGATATGAAGGTGTGCGGTGCGGAACAGTGCAAAATAATAAACAAACGTGAGAGGATGCGTATGAAGATAGCGATATGAAGGGACAAGTATCGCTTTCATATCACTTAATCAGACCTGTCGAGAAACATTGGCGAAGAGACGCGTTTCATCTAAAATACAAAGTATATTCTATAAAAGTATGTTCTATGTATGCGTCACCTTAAACTGTTCACTCAATAGACTTTCCGCAATACAGAATATTATCTTGGCAGTACCTTCACTCAGCCTTAGTAATGTAATAAACGTAGCTTTGCAAAATACGCTTGTGAGTGGAAAAGGAAGGATGTCATTGTGTGGAATATCCCCAGCTTCGCATGGGTGTATCTCTCTCTCTCTCTCTCTTTCATTTGTCTATTCCTCTTTCTCTTGGTCGTCGGACTTCTCTTCGTTTTTATCGCCGCTGTCCTCGGCGTGTTCACCCTCGTCGCTGGTGATGGTTTTCGCGGCGCTATCTACTTCGGTTGGCTTAGACTCGTCTAATGCTTTATTCTCGTTTTCTAAGGTTGTCCTTTCTGGTAAACTAGAGCAGATCGTTATATCGTTATACCGTCGCGTTTGGCAGATCAACATTTTTCTTACGAAATCTATCGTGTACACAAACACACATAAATACGAGTTTTTTTAACGCATTCCTGTGTGTTTGTTTACTGTAGCATCAGTTACCTGTCGGAGGGTACTACACCCGCTTCCTTGTCCGTGGAAGGCTGAAAGAGACAAATTGCAAATGTTAGATATGTAGGTACTGTAATGTAAATTTAGTAACAAGGTCATCATCGGGCTGCATCGCGCGTATATATATACAAGCGTATGTACGCGCGAAGAAAACGAAGATTACTTTACGCGAGCAGCGCAAGCGGAGGGTCTTTCGTTACTACGGAATGGCAAAAGCAGCTGTTAATTCGTTCATCATTAGGCTCACCGTTCGGCCCAACTGCGCTTTCAAAAGGTTTATAAATAGTACATGTAAAAATGCGCTTTGTCACACGTTGCACATGTCATACAATAAACGTGACTATAGTAATTGCTATTTCTGTGCTCTGGCGCTTCCGAATACTTTCTCACAAAGGAACTGTGCGTGCGCGTGCTGCGAGAGTGAGTCGACGGGGCTCTTTCAACGCCGAACTCTTTTGGCGCTGAACGGCTGAACGAGGAGATGATGTGTTACCTCCCGACTGGAAGTGTTCCCATTCTCTTGGATTCCGTCATTCGGGGATTTTGAATCGAGAGTGATCTCCGCGGTGCTGACCGCCGTCGTCACCTTCAGAAACTTCTCCAACTCGTCTATCTCGTTCGCCAGATCGAAGTCTTCGTAGTCCTGCAAGATTGGCAACGTAGTATCTTTTCAATTGCTTAACTACCGCTCGCTATACACCCGTATAACGTTTTCTCAGGTTCTCAACAGAACGCAACAGAGAAAGAGAGTAAAATTCAAACAGGACAAAGGAAGAGACAGTTACTCCGCAATAATCATCCTCGTTGAATATCTGTGGTGGCAATGGGTACTTGTTGGTCCTCGCGTTGCTGTTGGTTTGCATGAACTCTTTCTCCAGCTCCTTGCCCGGTTCCGTTATATCAATGATCTCGTACTCTACATTCTTGCTGTCTAGAATCATCAGCACGCGCTGTTGCCTCTTCTTCACCTGTGACATATTTACAAGCGATTAGGAGTGAGAAGCAGGCTGCAAACACAGGGAGCAATGATTCAAATACAAATTTTAACACTGATCACCGGTTCACAGCACACACTAGATCTTCCCCTTTGTACAATGGCTAAATTTCTATTCGAGTCAGAGCTACTTATCTTTGTCTCTGGGGGGGGGGGGAGAAAAAGTATATGTGTATACAATGGACTCATCCAGCTGACTACAAGCAGCTATCTACAACTTTCTATAAGAAAGATCTTTGTCAAACTGTCAAATGACCGAAAGAAATATCATATACGAATGATAGCAACCATCAAATTGATGATACGCCAGTATCAGTGTCTTCAACAAGTATCTATGATAGATTTGAAACATCATCAAGAGAGAAAGCTCATCCCGCTGACAGTGCATGGCGCTCAGACGCGTATGACAAATTTGTTGACTCAAGAGTCGTTGCTCCGGATCTGTCCAAGCAAACAGACCGTGACGGGGCGGCTTGATAAATCGGCGTGACACCGTCGCGAGGAGAGCAGTTCCGGCTAGACAAGCCCAACGAGGGCTGCGCCTCGCGTTGGCCGCCCGATCGCTCGCTCCCGAATGACAGGCCCGATCGTTGGGTGCTCCGGAAGCGCGCGAGAGCGTGCCCGATACAAATAGTTTTCTCTAGTTGTAACCCGATACAGTGTCGACGTCGTCGTCGTCGTCGTCGACGACGACGACGACTGCCGCCCGATGCAGACGCGGTGTCAGAGTTCAGCCGATGTGTAGCATACTCTCTCTCTCTCTCTCTCTCTCTCTCTCTCTCTCCCTCTCTCTCTCTCTCTCTCTCTCTCTCTCTCGTTATAAAGCATCGCGAGATCGGCTTATCACACAGGCCGCGTCTCACTCACTTCCTTGTTGCCGCTGATACCCGATATGTAGATTTTCACGACCATCGTTGGTTGGTGGACCACCGGCTGGCTGGCTGGCTGGCTGATTGTTCAACTAACTCGACGCACCCTCTCCTCGCTGCACCTGCGCTGCGCTGCACTGCGCTCCGATTAGGCGGCCGACCGGACGTGCGAACGTAGCCGACGCACAGGCGACGACGACGGGGACGGCGGCGGAGCAGGGATCACGGACGACGACGACGACGACGACGACGACAGCACGAACCGCTGTCGCTCGCGGCAGTGCTCGTTTCGTTATTAGACGCTTACACGCTGACGCTGACGCGTAACGCACTGATTTAACGAGCGAGACGGACGGGCCGGCCTAGTCCGGGCTCCGCAGCCTGCCTGGTCTGGTCGCTACGTCATATATCAGGCCGGTTCGCTCCGTCTCTGTCTCCCTTTCTCTGCCGCTTTCTCCCGCTGCTGTCGTCGCTCAGGGATGAATAACAATTTTGCTGGCGTCGAGACAGAGAGGGGGGGCGGAGAGAGAGAGAGAGAGAGAGAGAGAGAGAGAGAGAGAGAGAGAGGAATATATGAAAAATAATTCCGCTTGTGGAAACACGCAACTTTTCGGCTTTTCGGCAATCTTGTCGGCCGCTCCGTTATGTAACGCGCGTTACAAGAATGTTACGTAATTAATATGCACTTTTGGAGCGTGTATGTTGAAAAATAGACGGACGTGGGTTTTCCTGCTGCCTCGCGTTTTCTTGGAGATGACCGAGTCGACGGGGAAGGGCTTATTAGTCGGCGGTGATTTATGTGTACGTTCCTGCTCGGCAGATAAGATTGATAATCCGCGGTGTTTGACCAGCGCGTGTTTGAATAGCGAATTGATTTTCCGAAAGTTATCTCTCTGGCAAAAGTGATATGCCCGAAGTGTGACACGTGGAAATGAAACGTACGCTCCGCTTCAATCAGAAAAAAGTATTTTTTAAAATATTAACAAAACATTTGAGAAACATTTTTAAAATGTTAAAAGTAATTTTAAACGAGTTATTAATGTAAAGTAAATATTAAATAAACGTTAAATAAATATTTCTTCTTAATCATTATTTTAAGTAAAACATTAATATAAAATATGCATGAAATAAGCGTTAAATAAATATTTTTATGCAACGAATGGAAGAAATGTGAAGCAAAATTATAAAATAAATATTTGAAAAATGTTAAAAAAAATATTGTCTGCTGATCGGAGCTATGCCGCCGAAATGTGTTATCCTGAAATTGAATAAATTGCAACTTTCTCAAAAGTAACAACGAAACGATCAGGAAGGCATTTTATAGCTTAAAGTTCCTGAATATTTTCAACCGTGTAAAACGGCACGCACATATGGCATTCGTATCGCTCAAAAGTGCAAACTTTTAATTTTAATTTGCACATACGTGGATTACAATCAGATCTTTTTTCGTCAAGTTCCTTATTATTGCAATAAAATAACCGTCTTTCGGCTTTCACGCTCATAAAAGATGGGCAAATTAATATCCGCAGTTCATTAGGAAACAAATAGGAAGCTTAAAGTTTCCTTTTTAAGATGAATCTTTCCTATTTTTTATAAAAATAAATTTTTATTTTTATTTTATTTTTGATTTGATTTGATTTTTATTTTTATTTTATTTTCGATAAAAATAAAAACAAATAGAAAGCTTAAAGTTTCCTTTTTAAGATGAATCTTTTTCATTTTTGATAAAATTAAATTTTCGATGTAAAAATAACTAAAAGATGAAATTGAAATCTGATAAATTGCCATTTCTTACTCAATTGAGTATAGCTTAATAACAAACGATAACAACATTATGAGTTTAATGCATCTGGAAAGTAGAGACTTTAAGCTTTGAAATGCTCTTCGAATCATCTCGCTATCATTATTTTTACCAAAGCGAGATTACAGCTCGTTGAATCGCTCATTTTTCATAGCAGAGTAAACGACGCCTGACTCGCCGTTGAGTAGGATTACTTGGAAAATAAAACTCCTTTGATCGGTTTCATTATTGAGTCATATCACGATTTTAATTCATTTCATTTAATTCAATACATTCGGCGTAAAATTTAAATCCGTTATTTATTGTTAGGACAAGATTTAAAAATCTGTACATAAATTTGTAATTATTATTATATAAATTATATGTTTACAACAGGAAAAAAAAGCTTTGCTACTTAAACTTAAAAATATAATATCTTTATTAATCATAAAATTTAGCCAAGTATTAAGCCACAAAAGATCGATCACCATAAAATTTTGATTTGAATTATAATTTACCGGCCTCTGTAAAATTTAATCGAGATTAAACTAAAGGTATTTTGTAAATTTTTAAAGTTGCAATCAAAATAGTCTTTGTCAAATTACGTAAACTGGCGTTATTCTCCAACTTTGTCTATTGTCGTGACAAGTTATCTTCGTTTAAGCTTTCTCCAGTAAAAGTCACGTTGGACAAAGATCAAATATCCATAGCGTGAGCCATTTGGGTGCGTTCAGCGAAAAAAACCGCTCAATGAGCGATTAGTGGCTATTGGTCCTTACTGTTAGATCCTTACATTCAGACCAATAACGTTGACGAATTATTCAACAGTTGTTCAACCGTTGAATGTCGTGAACCCATTCTTTTCCAAAGAAGTGTGTTCTTCCGCTTTTCTTCCGTAGAGCATTTAACTCAATTTTTTCGACATTTGTGAAGCAATTCAAATAATATGGGTATGTTACAATGGTGTACAATTACCTTTTTATTTTTTGCCAAAATAACATAATTTTTTGGGGATTTTTAAAAAATATATTTTATTCAATATTCACACCACCACACGTGTGCTCCACTTGTAGGTTATAATCACATATTTTTAACTGATTATTAAAATGAAAGAAAAATTTCCGAAATATTTTACAAATTCACGATCAGTCACCAATTTTTACAATTATGCACATGTATAATCTAATTATTTGCTATTTTTATATCGTAAGGTAAGCCTAGGGGTCTTCGCACTGCTCGCAAGCACGTCAATCACAGACGCGAACAGCGATGGAACGATAAGGATTACAAAAAGGCACATTTAGGAACCAGATGGAAGGCCAATCCCTTCGGTGGTGCCTCTCATGCAAAAGGCATCGTCTTGGAAAAAGTGTATGTGTTAATACAGTCATCTAACAATATAGCAGAAATTGTGTTTGCTTTAGAGTCATGTGATCCACTGATATTTTTGTTTTTTCATTCATATAGAGGAGTAGAAGCTAAACAACCAAATTCAGCTATTCGCAAGTGTGTCAGGGTGCAATTAATAAAAAATGGGAAGAAGATCACTGCTTTTGTACCAAGAGACGGCTGTCTTAATAACATCGAGGAGAACGATGAAGTTTTGGTAGCGGGTTTTGGCCGTAAAGGACACGCCGTTGGTGATATACCAGGAGTACGATTTAAGGTTGTAAAAGTAGCAAACGTATCCTTGTTGGCACTCTATAAAGAGAAAAAGGAGAGGCCCAGGTCTTAAATCGTGAAATTCTGATATATTTATATTTTTATATATAATTATTAAGAATTAAATATAAAAAGAATTAAAATGTATAATAGTTTAATTCTAATAATCATTAGAAAGTACTTTTAAGTAATTCCTATAAAATTCCCTACTATATTTCCTTAATCTGTCGGAGAATTTGTCTTGATTATCTGCATTCATTTATAAATTTCTAATGAATCCCAAACGAATGTAAACGACAATCTAATTAATATAAATAATTTCATCTGAATATTTTATATATTAAGTATATGCCAATTTACTAATTAAACTATAGTTGTTTTCATTTTACATATTAAAATTGTAGTGAAAAATGCTAATTTGTGATTCAAGTCTCAGTCAAAGAGCTGATTTTGCTATTTAAACTTTTGAGCCTTTTAAAGGATTTATATTTTGAAGTTTTATATATTTTCTAGAGAAGTGTATTCATAACAATCTTGATACTAAGAAAACATAGGAATATCAAAATAAGTTAATCCTTGTAATAAAATGCACATAGTGAGTTTCATAATAATATAAAATTCAAGGCTTAATAATTATTAGGATATTTTTTCTTTATAAAATTAAAGTACAATTATATATATTTATAAACTGCGTATATATTTTTAATTATATATACATAGCTGAGAATTAATCACTTAGGACCTAGGTCTCTCTTTCTTCTCTTTATAAAGAGCAAGTAGAGATACATTTGCAACTTTGACCACTTTAAAACGCACTCCCGGAATGTCACCAACAGCATGACCTTTGCGGCCAAAACCTGCCACCAAAACTTCATCATTTTCTTCGATGTTATTGAGGCAACCATCCCTTGGTACAAACGCAGTTATCTTCTTGCCATTTTTAATCAACTGGACTCTAACGCATTTGCGGATAGCAGAGTTTGGTTGTTTAGCTTCTACTCCTCTGTATAAGTAGAAAAGAAAACATTAAACAACATGACTCTAAAACCAGAAGCAATCACATTATTACATACACTTTTTCTAAAACTATTCCTTTGGCGTGGGAAGCACCACCGAAAGGATTGGCCTTCCATCTTGTCCCCAAATGCGCTTTCTTGTAGTCCTTGTCGTTCCACCGTTGATCGCGTCGATGGTTGACATGTTTACGTGCAGTACGAAGACCTCTGGGTTTGCCTTATAATACAGAAATAACCGAGTGTCAGGTGAAATTAGGTTACGTATAAACATTTGAATATATTATGTATTTCGTTGAATAGAATACGACTTTATTATACACGAATAAATTTTGTATTAATAAACAAAAGTAAATAGATAATTTCAGGTGGTACATAATATTCAACATTAATACGCTCGGTGATTTAATTGTACGCGATAAGTAGCTTCGTAGATGCTACAATGATGGAAAGCTTTTTTCATTATATTCGTATTTGTAAATGATCAATGTAACGAGAAGGCTTTTCAAAGAAACGAAGAAAACAAGTATATATTATTTTTATGAATATTTTATAAACGCGATAGTTGTGGACGTGTTTGCGCTATACCCATTTTGTCCAAATGGGCACACAAGCTTGAAAGATGGTGAACAACTTGCTCCGAGCTCCGATAGCTGACAGCAAATGGCCGAGAAAGCCACGCACGCGTAGTGAGCAAGTTGTCTCGCGTTTAGTGCATTCGGTACTAAGGCGGCATCGACGAAATGCTATAAAGACAGGTGCGTATCTATTCGACACAGCACGATTGGACACAAAAGGTGTTTACGATAAATCGAGTTCGAGTTAGTTCCACTAGGATTGAAAGGTATGATAGGCACGACCATCTACTATCTTTATGATTTATAACAACTCAATGCTGTCCGATAAATCGAGTAGAGTAGAATAGGCTAACTTAGCAGTGTTCGTGCGAGACAATCAACAATATTTTATCAGATAATAAAGTTTTGTAAAATATTAAATAATTATATTAAAAAACAATAAGTTGTTAAATTTTAGAAAAATGATAAATATTTATTTGTAGTAATTATAAAACTATATATTTGTAGAATATTCGAAATAGGAAATTCAATTATTCTAATCTATTTATGAATATTCTTTTCACATTATCTATTTTTACAGAACAAAAGTTCTCTTTTTAAAATATAAGATATATATGTATTGTTGATGACATATAAAATATTGTTGATTGTCTCGCACGAACACTGCTAAGTTAGCCTACTCTACTCTACTCGATTTATCGAACGGAGCATTGTCATAAATCATGAAAATAATAGATGGTCGTGCCTATCATACCTTTCAGTCCTAACGGAACTAACTCGAACTCGATTTATCGTAAACACCAAAAGTAAATTGGTCTGTTCCTTTTAGCTGCACTACTGAACTGGTGCAATAAGTTAAAGTGAGAAAAAATATAGTTGTCTCATTCTAACTTATTGCACTGGTTCCGCAGTGTAGCTGAAAAGAACAGACCAATTGATTGGTTGGATTTACTAATTCACTAGATAATACTTTGCATCGGTTGATTATGTGCAATCGTGCTGTGTCGAATTGGGTGCTTCTCTATAAAGACTATTGGCCTAATGGAGGATTCACACTGCATCCGATGTCCGACGAATGGAGAATTGAATTCTCCATTGGAAAGCTGTTCTCCTATTGGATGTCGGGCATCGTACGTCGGACATCGGACGCAGTGTGAATCCTCCATTACGGGATTTACATCCGTATTCATATGGTCTGTTCTTTTTTAGCTGCACTGCGGAAATAGTGCAATAAGTTAGAATGAGACAACTATATTTTTTCTTACTTTAACTTATTGCACTAGTTCAGTAGTGCAGCTAAAAAGAACAGACCAATAGTCAGGCTTTATATTTAAGGCTTCCTTAAATTTATCTTCAGATGGTCTGTAGCCAATAAAATAATTTGCAGCATCTAAAGATGGATACAAGGAGGCCTCAAATATAAGGCCTGACTATGAATACGGGTATTAGAGTACCAGAGAAATTTTGCTGTGCACTAGCGTCCTCTTAGAAATATCGTGGCCAAAATATGAAACATAGCTCGAAATATTATATATAATATTATATAATAATATTATATATAATAATATATATAATAATATTATAGTTCGAAGTGGAATCGGCTTTTCCCATGTTGTAGTCGGAATTAAGTGAGACGAGAGGAACGAGTGGAATCAATGGCCGCGTTCAGCAGAAAAAGCTGCTTATTAAGCGCTTAGTGATTATTATCTATGATTAGAGTATTCTTTTAGATCTTTAACAAATCTAGGGGAATCAACCAATCAGGAATGATAATTACTAAGCGTTTAGTAAGCAGCTTTTTCTGCTGAACGCGGCCATTGGGTGCGTTCGGCGGAGAAAACCGCTCAGTGAACGATAAGTGACTATTGGTCCTTACTGTTAGATCCTTACATTCATACCAATAACGTTGAATTACTCAACAGTTGCGCAACTGTTGAGTGTCGTGAACGCATTCAATAATTTCGAACAATCTCAGTGCAAGGAAAATTACTAGACTTATATACACAACCTAACTTAACGAAATTGAAGATTGAAAGACGTTGTCATATTCAATAAGAAGAGGAAGAAGAAGATTGAAAGGAGTATTTTGTTCGCCTTCGTGGCGGTTAGATGTGCTTCCTGTAACTACGCATATTTTAATAGAAATTTCTTATTTAATACATATATCAATCGATCAGTGTAAATTATCACATTGAAGCACTTATAAGTCATGAAATATTAATAATATTGCACTATTAAAACAAGATAAAATTTAATTTCTAATAACAATTTTCATAAAATACATGCAATAAAAAAAACACGGATTTTGAACTCTGTATTTTTCGCTAAGGTCAATATTCATAAATAAATATTCATTGTTCGATCTCATATTTAAAATTGTCTTAAGTTCATCCTCAGATACTGTACGGATCTTTGTATTGGCTACAAATGAAAATGATCTTAACACGATTTCAAATATAATATCCAACTATGAATAGTCGGAGATTAAAGTCTTCCAACTTTTCTCCGTTGATACCTCCGCTTCTACTGGGAGTAGAGAGTCGTCAATGTAGTCGAAAATGTAGGGTTTTGAGAGGACTTTAATTTGGTACCAGAACCAGGCCTGTATCTCTAACCGTTTAGGAGATATCGAAGGTTAAAGTTTTCCAGCCTTTCTCCGTCGATATCCAGCCTTCCTCCATCGATATCTCCGCTTCTACTGGGAGTAAAGAGTCGTCCATGTAGTCGAAAATGTAGGGTTTTGAGAGGACTTTAATTTGGTGTCAGAACCAGGCCTGTATCTCTAACCGTTTAGGAGATATCGAAGGTTAAAGTTTTCCAACCCTCCTTCGTTGATATCTCCGCTTCTACTGGGAATAGAGAGTCGTCCATGTAGTCGAAACTGTAGAGTCTTGAGAGGACTTTAATTTGGTACCAGAGCCAGGCCTGTATCTCTAACCGTTTAGGAGATATCGAAGGTTAAAATTTTCCAACCTTTCTCCGTCGATATCCAGCCTTCATCCGTTGATATCTCCGCTTCTATTGGGAGTAGAGAGTCGTCCATGTAGTCCAAAATGTAGGGTTTTGAAAGGGCTTTAATTTGGCACCTGTCCGAAGCCTGTATCTCTAACCGTTTAGGAGATATCGAAGGTTAAAGTTTTCCAGCCTTTCTCCGTCGATATCCAGCCTTCATCCGTCGATATCTCCGCTTCTACTGGGAGTAGAGAGTCGTCCATGTAGTCCAAAATGTAGGGTTTTGAAAGGGCTTTAATTTGGTACCTGTCCGAAGCCTGTATCTCTAACCGTTTAGGAGATATCGAAGGTTAAAGTTTTCCAACCTTTCTCCGTCGATATCTCCGCTTCTACTGGGAGTAGAGAGTCGTCCATGTAGTGCAAAATGTAGGGTTTTGAAAGGGCTTTAATTTGGTACCTGTCCGAAGCCTGTATCTCTAACCGTTTAGAAGATATCG
Organism: Harpegnathos saltator; assembly: GCF_003227715.2. Lineage (NCBI taxonomy): Eukaryota > Metazoa > Arthropoda > Insecta > Hymenoptera > Formicidae > Harpegnathos > Harpegnathos saltator. The sequence continues at coordinate 5,060 of NW_020230050.1, read as the reverse complement.
AAGGTTAAAGTTTTCCAACCTTTCTCCGTCGATATCCAGTTTCATCCGTCATATCTCCGCTTCTACTGGAGTAGGAGTCGTCCATGTAGTCCAAAATGTAGGGTTTTGAAAGGGCTTTAATTTGGTACCTGTCCGAAGCCTGTATCTCTAACCGTTTAGGAGATATCGAAGGTTAAAGTTTTCCAACCTTTCTCCGTCGATATCTCCGCTTCTACTGGGAGTAGAGAGTCGTCCATGTAGTGCAAAATGTAGGGTTTTGAAAGGGCTTTAATTTGGTACCTGTCCGAAGCCTGTATCTCTAACCGTTTAGGAGATATCGAAGGTTAAAGTTTTCCAAACTTTCTCCGTCGATATCCATCCTTCATCCGTCGATATCTCCGCTTCTACTGGGAGTAGAGGGTCGTCCATGTAGTCCAAAATGTAGGGTTTTGAAAGGGCTTTAATTTGGTACCTGTCCGAAGCCTGTATCTCTAACCGTTTAGGAGATATCGAAGGTTAAAGTTTTCCAACCTTTCTCCGTCGATATGTCCGCTTCTACTGGGAGTAGAGAGTCGTCCATGTAGTGCAAAATGTAGGGTTTTGAAAGGGCTTTAATTTGGTACCTGTCCGAAGCCTGTATCTCTAACCGTTTAGGAGATATCGAAGGTTAAAGTTTTCCAACCTTTCTCCGTCGATATCCAGTCTTCATCCGTCGATATCTCCGCTTCTACTGGGAGTAGGGAGTCGTCCATGTAGTCCAAAATGTAGGGTTTTGAAAGGGCTTTAATTTGGTACCTGTCCGAAGCCTGTATCTCTAACCGTTTAGGAGATATCGAAGGTTAAAGTTTTCCAACCTTTCTCCGTCGATATCTCCGCTTCTACTGGGAGTAGAGAGTCGTCCATGTAGTGCAAAATGTAGGGTTTTGAAAGGGCTTTAATTTGGTACCTGTCCGAAGCCTGTATCTCTAACCGTTTAGGAGATATCGAAGGTTAAAGTTTTCCAACCTTTCTCCGTCGATATCCATCCTTCATCCGTCGATATCTCCGCTTCTACTGGGAGTAGAGGGTCGTCCATGTATCCAAAATGTAGGGTTTTGAAAGGGCTTTAATTTGGTACCTGTCCGAAGCCTGTATCTCTAACCGTTTAGGAGATATCGAAGGTTAAATTTTCCAACCTTTCTCCGTCGATATCTCCGCTTCTACTGGGAGTAGAGAGTCGTCCATGTAGTGCAAAATGTAGGGTTTTGAAAGGGCTTTAATTTGGTACCTGTCCGAAGCCTGTATCTCTAACCGTTTAGGAGATATCGAAGGTTAAAGTTTTCCAACCTTTCTCCGTCGATATCTCCGCTTCTACTGGGAGTAGAGAGTCGTCCATGTAGTGCAAAATGTAGGGTTTTGAAAGGGCTTTAATTTGGTACCTGTCCGAAGCCTGTATCTCTAACCTTTAGGAGAATCGAAGGTTAAAGTTTTCCAACCTTTCTCCGTCGATATCCAGTCTTCATCCGTCGATATCTCCGCTTCTACTGGGAGTAGGAGTCGTCCATGTAGTCCAAAATGTAGGGTTTTGAAAGGGCTTTAATTTGGTACCTGTCCGAAGCCTGTATCTCTAACCGTTTAGGAGATATCGAAGGTTAAAGTTTTCCAACCTTTCTCCGTCGATATCCAGTCTTCATCCGTCGATATCTCCGCTTCTACTGGGAGTAGAGAGTCGTCCATGTAGTCAAAATGTAGGGTTTTGAAAGGGCTTTAATTTGGTACCTGTCCGAAGCCTGTATCTCTAACCGTTTAGGAGATATCGAAGGTTAAAGTTTTCCAACCTTTCTCCGTCGATATCTCCGCTTCTACTGGGAGTAGAGAGTCGTCCATGTAGTCCAAAATGTAGGGTTTTGAAAGGGCTTTAATTTGGTACCTGTCCGAAGCCTGTATCTCTAACCGTTTAGGAGATATCGAAGGTTAAAGTTTTCCAACCTTTCTCCGTCGATATCCATCCTTCATCCGTCGATATCTCCGCTTCTACTGGGAGTAGAGGGTCGTCCATGTAGTCCAAAATGTAGGGTTTTGAAAGGGCTTTAATTTGGTACCTGTCCGAAGCCTGTATCTCTAACCGTTTAGGAGATATCGAAGGTTAAAGTTTTCCAACCTTTCTCCGTCGATATCCAGTCTTCATCCGTCGATATCTCCGCTTCTACTGGGAGTAGAGAGTCGTCCATGTAGTCCAAAATGTAGGGTTTTGAAAGGGCTTTAATTTGGTACCTGTCCGAAGCCTGTATCTCTAACCGTTTAGGAGATATCGAAGGTTAAAGTTTTCCAACCTTTCTCCGTCGATATCTCCGCTTCTACTGGGAGTAGAGAGTCGTCCATGTAGTGCAAAATGTAGGGTTTTGAAAGGGCTTTAATTTGGTACCTGTCCGAAGCCTGTATCTCTAACCGTTTAGGAGATATCGAAGGTTAAAGTTTTCCAACCTTTCTCCGTCGATATCCATCTTCATCCGTCGATATCTCCGCTTCTACTGGGAGTAGAGAGTCGTCCATGTAGTCCAAAATGTAGGGTTTTGAAAGGGCTTTAATTTGGTACCTGTCCGAAGCCTGTATCTCTAACCGTTTAGGAGATATCGAAGGTTAAAGTTTTCCAACCTTTCTCCGTCGATATCTCCGCTTCTACTGGGAGTAGAGAGTCGTCCATGTAGTGCAAAATGTAGGGTTTTGAAAGGGCTTTAATTTGGTACCTGTCCGAAGCCTGTATCTCTAACCGTTTAGGAGATATCGAAGGTTAAAGTTTTCCAACCTTTCTCCGTCGATATCCATCTTCATCCGTCGATATCTCCGCTTCTACTGGGAGTAGAGGGTCGTCCATGTAGTCCAAAATGTAGGGTTTTGAAAGGGCTTTAATTTGGTACCTGTCCGAAGCCTGTATCTCTAACCGTTTAGGAGATATCGAAGGTTAAAGTTTTCCAACCTTTCTCCGTCGATATCTCCGCTTCTACTGGGAGTAGAGAGTCGTCCATGTAGTGCAAAATGTAGGGTTTTGAAAGGGCTTTAATTTGGTACCTGTCCGAAGCCTGTATCTCTAACCGTTTAGGAGATATCGAAGGTTAAAGTTTTCCAACCTTTCTCCGTCGATATCCATCCTTCATCCGTCGATATCTCCGCTTCTACTGGGAGTAGAGGGTCGTCCATGTAGTCCAAAATGTAGGGTTTTGAAAGGGCTTTAATTTGGTACCTGTCCGAAGCCTGTATCTCTAACCGTTTAGGAGATATCGAAGGTTAAAGTTTTCCAACCTTTCTCCGTCGATATCTCCGCTTCTACTGGGAGTAGAGAGTCGTCCATGTAGTGCAAAATGTAGGGTTTTGAAAGGGCTTTAATTTGGTACCTGTCCGAAGCCTGTATCTCTAACCGTTTAGGAGATATCGAAGGTTAAAGTTTTCCAACCTTTCTCCGTCGATATCCAGTCTTCATCCGTCGATATCTCCGCTTCTACTGGGAGTAGAGAGTCGTCCATGTAGTCCAAAATGTAGGGTTTTGAAAGGGCTTTAATTTGGTACCTGTCCGAAGCCTGTATCTCTAACCGTTTAGGAGATATCGAAGGTTAAAGTTTTTCCCATACCTTTCTCCGTCGATATCTCCGCTTCTACTGGGAGTAGAGAGTCGTCCATGTAGTCCAAAATGTAGGGTTTTGAAAGGGCTTTAATTTGGTACCTGTCCGAAGCCTGTATCTCTAACCGTTTAGGAGATATCGAAGGTTAAAGTTTTCCAACCTTTCTCCGTCGATATCTCCGCTTCTACTGGGAGTAGAGAGTCGTCCATGTAGTGCAAAATGTAGGGTTTTGAAAGGGCTTTAATTTGGTACCTGTCCGAAGCCTGTATCTCTAACCGTTTAGGAGATATCGAAGGTTAAAGTTTTCCAACCTTTCTCCGTCGAATCCATCTTCATCCGTCGATATCTCCGCTTCTACTGGGAGTAGAGAGTCGTCCATGTAGTCCAAAATGTAGGGTTTTGAAAGGGCTTTAATTTGGTACCTGTCCGAAGCCTGTATCTCTAACCGTTTAGGAGATATCGAAGGTTAAAGTTTTCCAACCTTTCTCCGTCGATATCTCCGCTTCTACTGGGAGTAGAGAGTCGTCCATGTAGTCCAAAATGTAGGGTTTTGAAAGGGCTTTAATTTGGTACCTGTCCGAAGCCTGTATCTCTAACCGTTTAGGAGATATCGAAGGTTAAAGTTTTCCAACCTTTCTCCGTCGATATCCTCCTCGATATCTCCGCTTCTACTGGGAGTAGAGAGTCGTCCATGTAGTCCAAAATGTAGGGTTTTGAAAGGGCTTTAATTTGGTACCTGTCCGAAGCCTGTATCTCTAACCGTTTAGGAGATATCGAAGGTTAAAGTTTTCCAACCTTTCTCCGTATCCGTCCATCCGTCATATCTCCGCTTCTACTGGGAGTAGAGAGTCGTCCATGTAGTCCAAAATGTAGGGTTTTGAAAGGGCTTTAATTTGGTACCTGTCCGAAGCCTGTATCTCTAACCGTTTAGGAGATATCGAAGGTTAAAGTTTTCCAACCTTTCTCCGTCGATATCTCCGCTTCTACTGGGAGTAGAGAGTCGTCCATGTAGTGCAAAATGTAGGGTTTTGAAAGGGCTTTAATTTGGTACCTGTCCGAAGCCTGTATCTCTAACCGTTTAGGAGATATCGAAGGTTAAAGTTTTCCAACCTTTCTCCGTCGATATCCATCCTTCATCCGTCGATATCTCCGCTTCTACTGGGAGTAGAGGGTCGTCCATGTAGTCCAAAATGTAGGGTTTTGAAAGGGCTTTAATTTGGTACCTGTCCGAAGCCTGTATCTCTAACCGTTTAGGAGATATCGAAGGTTAAAGTTTTCCAACCTTTCTCCGTCGATATCTCCGCTTCTACTGGGAGTAGAGAGTCGTCCATGTAGTGCAAAATGTAGGGTTTTGAAAGGGCTTTAATTTGGTACCTGTCCGAAGCCTGTATCTCTAACCGTTTAGGAGATATCGAAGGTTAAAGTTTCCAACTTTCTCCGTCGATATCCATCTTCATCCGTCGATATCTCCGCTTCTACTGGGAG